>NC_057795.1:89959640-89999107 GCF_018294505.1 Triticum aestivum | reverse complement strand
TTTTTTTTATATTTTTTTGTTCTGTTTGTTTTATTTAATTTATTTTGCCACTGTTTTGAATTAAAATAATAATTCAAACAATGCCAAAGCTCCTCTGAATATTTTATATTGCTAGATGGACTTTTCCAAAAGCTTATAAAATATTTCAGGGGGTATTTGAAATTATATTCTATTTATATGAATATAATTCAAATTCAAATAGCTAACGATTTAAATCCAAAGTCCCAAAAATAATCCCTTAAAAATGTTCAATATTTTGGTTGGGACCAGAATCCTTACCAAAAATTATCAAACATTTAAAAAGAGCATTTTGAAGCAATGAATGAGATTTCTAGGGTTTTTGCCCCTCTTTTATTTAAGTTTTTGAGGCTTCCAAAATTCCTCAATTCAAGTTTCAAAAATATAGACATGATGCACACATGAAGCTAGGCTAGAGCAATGCCAGAAGCTAGGGATGTGACATGTACAGAGAAGTGTTCCAAATATTTTTCAAATAAATGTGATAAAAAATGTTGGAAATATGCCCTAGAGGCAATAATAAAAATATTATTATATTTCAATGTTCATGATAAATGTCTTTTATTCATGCTATAACTGTATTATCCAGAAATCGTAATACACGTGTGAATACTTAGACCACAATATGTCCCTGGTGAGCCTCTAGTTGACTAGCTCGTTGTGATCAACAGATAGTCATGGTTTCCTGACTATGGACATTGGATGTCGTTGATAACGGGATCACATCATTAGGAGAATGATGTGATGGACAAGACCCAATCCTAAGCATAACATAAAAGATCGTGTAGTTCGTTTTGCTAGAGCTTTGCCAGTGTCAAGTATCTCTTCCTTCGACCATGAGATCATGTAACTCCCGGATACCGTAAGAGTGCCTTGGGTGTATCAAACGTCACAACGTAACTGGGTGACTATAAAGGTGCATTACAGGCATCTCCGAAAGTAGCTGTTGGGTTGACACAGATCGAGACTCGGATTTGTCACTCCGTATGACGGAGAGGTATCTCTGGGCCCACTCGGTAATGCATCATCATAATGAGCTCAATGTGACCAAGGTGTTGGACACGGGATCATGCATTACGGTACGAGTAACGTGACTTGCCGGTAACGAGACTGAACAAGGTATTGGGATACCGACGATCGAGTCTCGGGCAAGTAACGTACCGATTGACAAAGGGAATTGCATACAGGGTTTGATCGAATCCTCGACATCGTGGTTCATCTGATGAAAACATCGAGGAGCATGTGGGATCCATCATGGGTATCCAGATCCCGCTGTTGGTTATTGAACTGAGAGCGTCTAGGTCATGTCTGCATGTCTCCCGAACCCGTAGGGTCTACACACTTAAGGTTCGGTGACGCTAGGGTTATTAGGAAGACTAGTATGTGACTACCGAATATTGTTCGGAGTCCCGGATGGGATCCTGGACATCACGAGGAGATCCAGAAGGGTCTGGAGGTAAAGATTTATGTATGGGAAGTTGTCAAACGGACACCGGGAAGTTTCGGGGTCATACCGGTATTGTACCGGGGCCACCGGAAGGGTTCCGGGGGTCCACCGGGAGGGGCCACCCCTCCCGGGGGGCCACATGGGCTGCGTGGGGCAGGGAGCCAGCCCCTGGTGGGCTGGCTGCACCCCCCTTCCTTGGGCCCATGCGCCTAGGGTTGAGGGGGAACCCTAGAGGGGGCGCCCCCCTTGGCTTGGGGGGCAAGCCACCCTCTCCCCTCTCCCCTAGGCCGCCGCACCCCCCCTAGATGGGTTCTAGGGGGCCGGCCCCCTTCTCCCTTCCCCCTATAAATAGAGGGGTGAGGGGAGGGCAGCCGGACCACCCTCCAAGGCGCAGCCCTCCCCTTCCCAACACCTCTCCTCCTCCGTTGTGTGCTTGGCGAAGCCCTATCGGAGTACTGCCTCTCCACCATCACCACGCCGTCGTGCTGCCGGTGGAGCTGTCTTCGTCAACCTCTCCTTCCCCCTTGCTGGATCAAGAAGGAGGAGACGTCTCCCGTCCCGTACGTGTGTTGAACGCGGAGGTGCTGTCCGTTCAGCACTTGGTCATCGGTGATTCGAATCACGTCGAGTACGACTACATCATCACCTTGCAAGCTTCCGCACGCGATCTACAAGTGGTATGTAGATGCAAACTCTCTCCCTTGACTCGTTGCTTAGATGAACTCATAGATGGATCTTGGTGAAACCGTAGGAAAAATTTTAATTTTCTACAACGTTCCCCAACAGTGGCATCATGAGCTAGGTCTATGTGTAGTTCTCTTTGCACGAGTAGAACACAATTTTGTTGTGGGTGTGGATTTTGTCATCTTACTTGCCTCTACTAGTCTTTTCTTGCTCAACGGTATTGTGGGATGAAGCGGCCCGGACCAACCTTACACGTACGCTTACGTGAGACCGGTTCCACCGACTGACATGCACTAGTTGCATAAGGTGGCTGGCGGGTGTCTGTCTCTCCCACTTTAGTTGGAGCGGAATCGATGAACAGGGCCCTTATGAAGGGTAAATAGAAGTTGACAAAATCACGTTGTGGTGATTCGTAGGTAAGAAAACGTTCTTGCTAGAACCCAATTGCAGCCACGTAAAAGATGCAACAACAATTAGAGGACGTCTAACTTGTTTTTGCAGCGATTGATCATGTGATGTGATATGGCCAGAAGTTGTGATGAATGATGAATTGTGATGTATGAGATCATGTTCTTTGTAATAGGATTCACGACTTGCATGTCGATGAGTATGACAACCGGCAGGAGCCATAGGAGTTGTCTTTATTTTTTGTATGACCTGCGTGTCATTGAATAACGTCATGTAAACTACTTTACTTTATTGCTAAACGTTAGTCATAGAAGTAGAAGTAGTCGTTGGCGTGACAACTTCATGAAGACACGATGATGGAGATCATGATGATGGAGATCATGGTGTCAATCCGGTGACAAGATGATCATGGAGCCCCGAAGATGAAGATCAATGGAGCTATATGATATTGGCCATATCATGTCACAACTATATAATTGCATGTGATGTTTATTATGTTTTGCATCTTGTTTACTTAGGACGTCGGTAGTAAATAAGATGATCCCTTACAAAAATTTCAAGAAGTGTTCTCCCCTAACTATGCACCGTTGCTACAGTTCGTCGCTTCTAAGCACCACGTGATGATCGGGTGTGATGGATTCTTATGTTCACATACAACCGGTGTAAGACAGTTTTACACAGCAAAAACACTTAGGGTTAACTTGACGAGCCTAGCATGTGCAGACATGGCCTCGGAACACGGAGACCGAAAGGTCGAACACGAATCGTATGGAAGATACGATCAACATGAGAATGTTCACCGACGATGACTAGTCCGTCTCACGTGATGATCGGACACGGGCTAGTCGACTCGAATCGTGTAACACTTAGATGACTAGAGGGATGTCTAATCTAAGTGGGAGTTCATAATTTGATTAGAACTTTATTATCATGAACTTAGTCTAAAACCTTTGCAAATAAGTCTTGTAGATCAATGGCCAACGCTAATGTCAACATGAACTTCAACGCGTTCCTAGAGAAAACCAAGCTGAAAGATGATGGCAGCAACTATACGGACTGGGTCCGGAACCTGAGGATCATCCTCATAGCTGCCAGGAAACAATATGTCCTAGAAGGACCGCTAGGTGACGCTCCCGTCCCAGAGAACCAAGACATTATGAATGCTTGGCAGTCTCGTGCTGATGATTACTCCCTCGTTCAGTGCGGCATGCTTTACAGCTTAGAACCGGGGCTCCAAAAGCGTTTTGAGCACCACGGAGCATATGAGATGTTCGAAGAGCTGAAACTAGTTTTTCAAGCTCATGCCCGGGTCGAGAGATATGATGTCTCCGACAAGTTCTACAGTTATAAGATGGAGGAAAACAATTCTGTCAGTGAGCACATCCTGAAGATGTCTGGGTTGCACAACCGTATGACCCAGCTGAACATTAACCTCCCAGATGAGGCGGTCGTTGACAGAATCCTCCAGTCGCTCCCACCAAGCTACAAGAGCTTTGTGATGAACTACAACATGCAGGGGATGGAAAAGACCATTCCTGAAGTGTTCTCGATGCTGAAGTCAGCAGAGGCTGAAATCAAGAAAGAACATCAAGTGTTGATGGTCAATAAGACCACTAAGTTCAAGAAGGGCAAGGGTAAGAAGAACTTCAAGAAGGACGGCAAAGATGTTGCCGCGCCTGGTAAGCCAGTTACCGGGAAGAAGTCAAAGAATGGACCTAAGCCTGAGATTGAGTGCTTTTATTGCAGAGGGAAGGGTCACTGGAAGCGGAACTGCCCCAAATACTTAGCGGATAAGAAGGCCGGCAACACCAAAGGTATATTTGATATACATGTGATTGATGTGTACCTTACCAGTACTCGTAGTAACTCCTGGGTATTTGATACCGGTGCCGTTGCTCATATTTGTAACTCACAGCAGGAGCTGCGGAATAAACGGAGACTGGCGAAGGACGAGGTGACGATGCGCGTCGGGAATGGTTCCAGAGTCGATGTGATCGCCGTCGGCACGCTGCCTCTATATTTACCTACGGGATTAGTTTTGAACCTTAATAATTGTTATTTAGTGCCAAGTTTGAGCATGAACATTGTATCTGGATCTCGTTTAATACGAGATGGCTACTCATTTAAGTCTGAGAATAATGGTTGTTCAATTTATATGAGAGATATGTTTTATGGTCATGCTCCGATGGTCAATGGTTTATTCTTAATGAATCTCGAGCGTAATATTACACATGTTCATAGTGTAGATGCCAAAAGATTTAAAGTTGATAACGATAGTCCCACATACTTGTGGCACTGCCGCCTTGGTCACATTCGTGTCAAGCGCATGAAGAAGCTCCATGCCGATGGACTTTTAGAGTCTCTTGATTATGAATCGTTTGACACGTGCGAACCATGCCTTTTGGGCAAAATGACCAAGACTCCGTTCTCCGGAACAATGGAGCGAGCAACCAACTTGTTGGAAATCATACATACCGATGTGTGCGGTCCAATAAGCGTTGAGGCTCGCGGAGGATATCGTTATGTTCTCACTCTCACTGATGACTTGAGTAGATATGGGTATGTCTACTTAATGAAACACAAGTCTGAGACCTTTGAAAAGTTCAAGGAATTTCAGAATGAGGTAGAATCAACGTGACCGAAAGATAAAATTCTTACGATCAGATCGTGGAGGAGAATACTTAAGTCACGAATTTGGTACACACTTAAGGAAATGTGGAATCGTTTCATAGCTCACGCCGCCTGGAACACCTCAGCGAAACGGTGTGTCCGAATGTCGTAATCGCACCCTATTGGATATGCTGCGGTCTATGATGTCTCTTACCGATTTACCGCTATCATTTTGGGGATACGCTCTAGAGACAGCTACATTCACTTTAAATAGGGCACCGTCTAAATCCGTTGAGACGACACCGTATGAATTATGGTTTGGAAAGAAACCTAAGCTGTCGTTTCTAAAAGTTTGGGGATGCGATGCTTATGTCAAGAAACTTCAACCTGAAAAGCTCGAACCCAAGTCGGAAAAATGCGTATTCATAGGATACCCTAAGGAAACTGTAGATATACCTTCTACTTAAGATCCAAAGGCAAGATCTTTGTTGCCAAGAACGGATGCTTTCTGGAAAAAGAGTTTCTCTCGAAAGGAGTAAGTGGGAGGAAAGTAGAACTCGATGAAGTACTACCTCTTGAGCGGGAAAGTGGCGCAGCGCAGGAAACCGTTCTTGTGATGCCCACACCAACTGAAGAGGAAAACAATGATGATGATCAAGGTACTTCGGATCAAGTTACTGCTGAACTTCGTAGGTCCACAAGGACACGTTCCGCACCAGAGTGGTACGGCAACCCTGTCCTGGAAATCATGTTGTTAGACAACAATGAACCTTTGAACTATGAAGAAGCGATGGCGGGCCCGGATTCCAACAAATGGCTTGAAGCCATGAAATCCGAGATAGAATCCATGTATGAAAACAAAGTATGGACTTTGACAGACTTGCCCGATGATCGGCGAGCGATAGAAAACAAATGGATCTTTAAGAAGAAGACGGACGCGGATGGAAATGTTACCATCTATAAGGCTCGACTTGTCGCTAAGGGTTATCGACAAGTTCAAGGGATTGACTACGACGAGACTTTCTCTCCCGTAGCGAAGCTGAAGTCCGTCCGAATCATGTTAGCAATTGCCGCATACTATGATTATGAGATATGGCAAATGGACGTCAAAACGGCATTCCTTAACGGACATCTTAAGGAAGAACTGTATATGATGCAGCCGGAAGGTTTTGTCGATCCTCGGAATGCTAACAAAGTATGCAAGCTCCAGCGATCCATTTATGGACTGGTGCAAGCATCTCGGAGTTGGAACATTCGCTTTGATGAGATGATCAAAGCGTTTGGGTTTATGCAGACTTATGGAGAAGCCTGCATTTACAAGAAAGTGAGTGGGAGCTCTGTAGCATTTCTCATATTATATGTAGATGACATACTCTTGATGGGAAATAATATAGAATTTCTGGACAGCATTAAGGCCTACTTGAATAAGTGTTTTTCAATGAAGGACCTTGGAGAAGCTGCTTATATATTAGGCATCAAGATCTATAGAGATAGATCGAGACGCCTCATAGGTCTTTCACAAAGCACATACCTTGATAAGATATTGAAGAGGTTCAAAATGGATCAGTCCAAGAAGGGGTTCTTGCCTATGTTACAAGGTGTGAGATTGAGCTCGGCTCAGTCACCGACCACGGCAAAAGATAAAGAAGAGATGAGTGTCATCCCCTATGCTTCAGCCATAGGATCTATTATGTATGCCATGCTGTGTACCAGACCCGATGTAAACCTTGCCGTAAGTTTGGTAGCAAGATACCAAAGTAATCCCGGCAAGGAACACTGGACAGCGGTCAAGAATATCCTGAAGTACCTGAAAAGGACGAAGGACATGTTTCTCGTTTATGAAAGAGACGAAGAGCTCGTCGTAAAGGGTTACGTCGACGCTAGCTTCGACTCAGATCTGGATGACTCTAAGTCACAAACCGGATACGTGTATATGTTGAATGGTGGAGCAGTAAGCTGGTGCAGCTGCAAGCAGAGCGTCGTGGCGGGATCTACGTGTGAAGCGGAGTACATGGCAGCCTCGGAGGCAGCGCATGAAGCGATTTGGGTGAAGGAGTTCATCACCGACCTAGGAGTCATACCCAATGCGTCAGGGCCGATCAAACTCTTCTGTGACAACACTGGAGCTATTGCCCTCGCCAAGGAGCCCAGGTTTCACAAGAAGACCAGGCACATCAAGCGTCGTTTCAACTCCATCCGTGAAAATGTTCAAGATGGAGACATAGAGATTTGCAAAGTGCACATGGATCTGAATGTCGCAGATCCGCTGACTAAACCTCTCTCGCGTGCAAAACATGATCAACACCAGAACTCTATGGGTGTTCGATTCATCACAATGTAACTAGATTGGTGACTCTAGTGCAAGTGGGAGACTGTTGGAAATATGCCCTAGAGGCAATAATAAAAGTATTATTATATTTCAATGTTCATGATAAATGTCTTTTATTCATGCTATAACTGTATTATCCGGAAATCGTAATACACGTGTGAATACTTAGACTACACGTGTCTGGTGAGCCTGGAAATGTCTTTTATTCATGCTATGTCCCTGGTGAGCCTCTAGTTGACTAGCTCGTTGTGATCAACAGATAGTCATGGTTTCCTGACTATGGACATTGGATGTCGTTGATAACGTGATCACATCATTAGGAGAATGATGTGATGGACAAGACCCAATCCTAAGCATAGCATAAAAGATCGTGTAGTTCGTTTTGCTAGAGCTTTGCCAGTGTCAAGTATCTCTTCCTTCGACCATGAGATCGTGTAACTCCCGGATACCGTAAGAGTGCCTTGGGTGTATCAAACGTCACAACGTAACTGGGTGACTATAAAGGTGCATTACAGGCATCTTCGAAAGTAGCTGTTGGGTTGACACGGATCGAGACTGGGATTTGTCACTCCGTATGACGGAGAGGTATCTCTGGGCCCACTCGGTAATGCATCATCATAATGAGCTCAATGTGACCAAGGTGTTGGACACGGGATCATGCATTATGGTACGAGTAAAGTGACTTGCCGGTAACGAGACTGAACAAGGTATTGGGATACCGACGATCGAGTCTCGGGCAAGTAACGTACCGATTGACAAAGGGAATTGCATACAGGGTTTGATCGAATCCTCGACATCGTGGTTCATCCGATGACAACATCGAGGAGCATGTGGGAGCCATCATGGGTATCCAGATCCCGCTGTTGGTTATTGACCTGAGAGCGTCTAGGTCATGTCTGCATGTCTCCCGAACCCGTAGGGTCTACACACTTAAGGTTCGGTGACGCTAGGGTTATTAGGAAGACTAGTATGTGACTACCGAATATTGTTCGGAGTCCCGGATGGGATCCTGGACGTCACGAGGAGATCCGGAAGGGTCCGGAGGTAAAGATTTATATATGGGAAGTTGTCAAACGGACACCGGGAAGTTTTGGGGTCATACCGGTATTGTACCGGGGCCACCGGAAGGGTTCCGGGGGTCCACCGGGAGGGGCCACCCCTCCCAGGGGGCCACATGGGCTGTGTGGGGCAGGGAGCCAGCCCCTGGTGGGCTGGCCGCACCCCCCTCCCTTGGGCCCATGCGCCTAGGGTTGAGGGGGAACCCTAGAGGGGGCGCCCCCTTGGCTTGGGGGGCAAGCCACCCTCTCCCCTCTCCCCTAGGCCGCCGCACCCCCCCTAGATGGGTTCTAGGGGGCCGGCCCCCTTCTCCCTTCCCCCTATAAATACAGGGGTGAGGGGAGGGTAGCCGGACCACCCTCCAAGGCGCAGCCCTCCCCTCCCCAACACCTCTCCTCCTCCGTTGTGTGCTTGGCGAAGCCCTGTCGGAGTACTGCCTCTCCACCATCACCACGCCGTCGTGCTGCCGGTGGAGCTGTCTTCCTCAACCTCTCCTTCCCCCTTGCTGGATCAAGAAGGAGGAGACGTCTCCCGTCCCGTACGTGTGTTGAACGCGGAGGTGATGTCCGTTCAGCACTTGGTCATCGGTGATTCGAATCACGTCGAGTACGACTACATCATCACCTTGCAAGCTTCCGCATGCGATCTACAAGTGGTATGTAGATGCAAACTCTCTCCCTTGACTCGTTGCTTAGATGAACTCATAGATGGATCTTGGTGAAACCGTAGGAAAAATTTTAATTTTCTGCAACGTTCCCCAACAAAAAACTAGACAAAAATCTAAAGAGAACAGAAGAAGAATCACTCAAAAATTCCCTTATGTTAAAAAGTTATAAGTATTTAACCCAAGGACTCATCTGTAATGAAACAGAAAACTTCCAGGGGGTTCTGCGGAAAGGTACAGATAATGTTTCGTTTAAAAGAAACGGCTGTGAGGCTGACAGGCGGGCCCCACCTGTCGGGTTTGAAAGTTCAAACGGAGGAACAGAGCGCGACGATGCCCAAGAGGTGCGGTGGTCGCCGACGGCGATCCACGGCGAGGCAAGGTGATCGGGGTTTACCTCCGTGATCAGTGCACCATTCCGCGTCTGTGGGTGGTGGTGGTGGTCGCCGGCGAGCACTGTGTCGACGGCGGCCCTAGCTCCGGCGGACGGCGGTTCGGGTAGTCGTGGGTCTCGTCAGAGAGTGCTGCGGAGATGAAATTGAGGAGGGGGTTAGACTTGTGGTAGTATGAGGGGGTAGTTGACGTGATTAGGGCGCCGGAGATGGCCTCACCGGAGTGAATCGTGGTGAAGGCCGAGGCGGAACGGGGCGGCCGGAGCTGGGGAAGAGGACCTCCTCGAGGTCCCCCTGGTGGCCTGGCAGGGTGCTGGTGAGGTGCAAAGGGGGTGTGTGCTCGAGGGCGAGCTCGGGAGCCCTTTATATAGGCGGTCCGAGGCGGTGGCCGAGAACGGGGTTCTCCGGCGAAGTTTACGGCGGCGCAGGGCATTGGTCGGGGTGGTTTAGGGGTTGAGCACCATCGTGTGGGTCCACTGACTCCATTTTGGTGCTAAGCGCGTCGGGATATGGGGGTTTAGGGGGAGCTCGACGGAACGGGGTGGCGCTGGCCCGTCGGTGGTAGGGAGTGCGCTCTGCGCGTGCCGCGCCACGACGATGGTACTACATGTGTGCGCTGGCAAGTAGGTGGCCACGCGGAGCCACCAGGTCGCTTGGGCGGCGCCGAACGGCATTGAGCCGCCATTCTGCTTCCTGTCGGCCGCTACGGCGCTACGACCGCCGCAGGACACGACGGCGCAGGCGGGCAAGGGCGCCACCGACACCAGGAAGGCGCCAAGTGTGCGTGCGGGGTGCTGTCCAGGGGGAAGGGCCATGCGCAACGTGCCAGAGCGCACTGTCGATGCGTGACTGAATTCTGACGAAGGAAAACGACACTGAATGTCTGAATTTTCCTGAATATGACTAGAACAGTGCATACAAGGTGTTCGACAGAATGATCCAGGTATGTAGGGATTTTTCCTTGAGCTGGTTTTTGGTGGAGGGGCCTCTCATTGCATCTAGAGGCTGCCTGAATATTTGTGGAATTTTTGGAGAGGTGTAGATATGAATTTCACCAAATTTGGCAAATCTGGTCCAAACTTGCAGTGGGTGAAATTTGAAATATTTGAACAGGAGAAGAGTGGATCAAGATGGTTCTGGGTTTTGGGTTCAAAGGACTATCTAGGGGTGTTGAGTTGAGGTCAAAAATCACAAGCATTAGGGCACTTGCTTTGCAATTCACCTAGGCTCAAAAGAAAAGACAGAATTATTTTGGGAGGAGAAATAGTTGGAATAAAATCCAAAAATGGATTTTATTAGTTTGGACAGAATGTTAGGGTTGAACTATAGTGGGAGGAAAGGTTTTTGGGAAAATTTCACCATAGGAAGCATGGTGAAATTTTTGAAGGGATCAAAACCAAATAAAAGTCCAAAACAAAAAAAAGGGTTTTCATTTTAAAAGAAACCAAATCCAAGAAAAGGATTTTTTTTGAGAGGGCAAAACTTAGAAGATGGTTTTTAGGAAGGGTTTAAATGACCTTCTTTCAAACCAAGCAAGGGTTCTTTCTGAAAACAAAATCACAAAATTTTTGGAGTGTCACAGTTTTCACCTGGGGGGGGGGGGATTTCTTCTGTCCCCCCGTGTTCGGACGCTGGGGTCCTCATCATCGTCGCTGTGCAGTCCCTTGTCCTTGTTTTCAGCGTTTATTTTGCCGGCCTGTTTAAATACCCAGTAGTATCTATTGGTGTGGTTGGTTGGCTTGTCCGGGGTGCCATGAATTTGGCATGAGAACTCCAGTATATGGTCTGGACTGGACGGTCCCTGATTGTTTCTTCTGAATGGCTTCTTCCGCTGACCGGATTTGGGTCCGCTGAATCCGGCATTGACCGCCATGTCTTCGGTGTTGTTGCCGTTGTTCTGTCGCTTGTGTCTGTTGCGCCGTAGCTTGCCATTATTGTCACGGACATCTGAAGTGCCAGAATGTGGCGTAGTGCTGCTACAAGCCAACCAGCTGTCCTCGCCCACGCAAAAGCGGGTCGTTAGTGTCGTGAGAGCTGCCATGGACTTGGGTTTCTCCTGGCCGAGGTGTCGGGCGAGCCACTCGTCGCGGATATTATGCTTGAAGGCTGCCAGGGCTTCGGTGTCCGGACAGTCAACTATTTGGTTCTTTTTAGTTAGGAACCGAGTCCAGAATTTCCTGGCTGATTCTCCGGGCAGTTGAGTAGTGTGGCTCAAGTCATCGGCATCCGGAGGTTGCACATATGTGCCTTGGAAGTTGTCAAGAAATGCGTCTTCCAGGTTTTCCCAACTGCCAATGGAATTTGCGGGCAGGCTGTTTAGCCAGTGTCGGGCGGGTCCTTTGAGCTTAAGGGGAAGATACTTGATGGCATGTAGATCATCTCCGCGAGCCATGTGGATGTGGAGAAGGAAATCTTCGATCCATACTGCGTTGTCTAGTGTGCCATCGTATGATTCGATGTTTACGGGTTTGAACCCTTCTGGAAATTCATGATCCATCACTTCATCGGTGAAGCAGAGGGGGTGTGTAGCGCCTCTGTGCCGGACTATATCGTGACGCAATCCAGCTGTGTCTGACTGGTTATATTCGGCCCGGCCGGATTTACTGTTACTATATCCAGTATGACGGTCATCGTCATGTGTTGCGGCGCGCCCCCGTGATCTGTATATCAATCTTGGTTGTCCCGCAGTGTTATCCAGTCTATCGTGCAGGTCTTGAGTATTCCCCCGGGCCGTAGTAAGCTGGCGCGGGGGTGCAGGCTGGTATTCGGGCTGATATGCCATTTTATCCCGACCTCGAGGCGGTCGGTCAGCTGTGTGGCGCTCGAGTCCAGATTTCTCGGCTGCCAGGACTTCTGTCCATCTATCTGTGAGCAGGTCTTGATCAGCTTGAAGCTGCTGCTGCTTCTTCAGGCTTCTCGCAGTGGCAATAAGATGGCGCTTGAAGCGCTCCTGCTCCACGGGGTGCTCGGGCACGCCGAACTCGTCGTCGCCGAGGCTAATCTCGTCTTCGGAGGAAGGCATGTAGTTGTCCTCCTTCGGATACCTGTCCGTCGCCTGGTCGCCTGGGGTGTCCTGCTCATCTTCCTGCTCGGCCTGCTCGAAGGCGGGCTGTTCGGGGTTGTATTCATCGTCGGCACCATCCGGATTGTTTTCGTCTCCGGTGCCGGTATTGCCTTGGCGGGGCTTGGAGCGGCGCTGGTGACGCCCATGCTTTGCTTTCTTCTTGGAGGGGTTACCCTCCGTTGCCTCATCGCCATTGGTTTCTTTCGGAGTGTCCACCATATATATATATCGTATGAAGAGGTGGATGTCCACCACCCTGTGAGCGGTGGCTCCTGTACGTCTCCGGCATCATCATCCATACCATCGATGTCTTCGAAGTCGAAGTCAAGCACGTCGGTTAAATCATCGACCATGGCAATGAAGTGGGTGGTGGGTGGGCAGCGAATTCCTTCGTCGCCTGCTTCCCACTCAAGCCGAACATAGTTCGGCATGGAGCCTCCCGACAGAGAGAGAGACTTTAGTGAGTTCAGCATGTCGCCAAAGGGCGAGTGCTGAAAGATGTCCGCAACGGTAAACTCCATTACCGAAGCCCAACCTGGCTCGAGGGTATGCGGACCGGAACCAACAACCGGATACGAGTCCGGGGGCCCGGGGTTACAGGCCTCCCCAAAGGTGAGACCTGTGTTCGGCTCCACCACCGATGAGTATGTGGCGTGCGGGGCGGGGTCCACCCCTCCGTCCTTGGGCAACGCAACTTATTCCGGATTTAGATCCGGGGATACTGCAGGGATGATGTCCCGAGCGTTGTCCGACAGCAGGTCTAGGCCGTGCTCGTCGTGACTGTCCGGCGCTCCTGGCACAGGCCCGAATCCGTTGAAGATCAAGTCTCCGTGAATATCAGCCGTGTAGTTCAAGTTTTCGAACTTGATCTAGTGGCCAGGGGTGTAGCTGTCGATCTGCTCCAGATGACCAAGTGAATTGGCCCGCAGTGCGAAGCCGCCAAACACAAAGATCTGCCCGGGGAGAAAAGTCTCCCCCTGGACCATGTTGTTAGCGATTCAAGATGCCATCAAGCCTCGAAGCGACGACACAGAGGAACTCTCAATGAAAGCACCAATGTCGGTGTCAAAATTGGCGGATCTCGGGTAGGGGGTCCCGATCTGTGCGTCTTAGGCTGATGGTAACAGGAAGCAAGGGACACAATGTTTACCCAGGTTCGGGCCCTCTCGATGGAGGTAAAACCCTACTTCCTGCTTGATTAATATTGAAGATATGAGTAGTACAAGAGTAGATCTACCACGAGATCGTAGAGGCTAAACCCTAAGAGCTAGCCTATGATGGTATGATTGTAATTGTGATCGGCCTTCTAAGGACCATCCTCTCCGGTTTATATAGACACTGGAGAGGGCTAGGGTTTACATGGAGTCGGTTACAAGGAAGGAAATATAATATCTGGATCGCCAAGCTTGTCTTCCACGCAAAGGAGAGTCCCATCCGTACACGGGCCGGAGTCTTGTGTCTTGTATCTTCACGCTTCAATAGTCCGGATGATGTATATAGTCCGGCTGTCTGGATACCCCCTAATCCAGGACTCCCTCACCCCCCTTGTAGGGCGCGCCCCCTATCTCGTGGGCCCCTGGTAGCCCCCCTCCACTTATGCCAGCACTCACACACTTCATCTTCTACCCAAAAAAATCCCCATCCAGCTCAAGCACGAGTCCTAGCTCGTTTGGCTGCGATTTTTGATCTCCTTGCTCAAAGCTCCATTCACAAAACTGCGTTGGGAGAATGTTGCTTGGTATGTGACTCCTCCATTGGTCCAATTAGTTTTGTTCTAGTGCTTTATTCATTGCAAATCCTTGCTGCCTTGGTGACCCTGTTCTTGAGCTTGCATGTTAAATATATGAGGTTCCAAGTAATTCTAATGCATGATGTAGGCTCTAGGAACTTGTAGGAGTAGTTTCTATCAATCTTGTTTAGTTCTATGCACTTTTATTTTGAAGTTACTAAAAATTTCAGAAATTTTCAGAAAAATGTTGAGGAAACTTTTGAGGGGCTCTTCTAGCCAAAGCTCCTAGGAAAAGCAAGCCAAAGAGAAGGAAAAAGCCAAGTATAATCTTCCTCGCTTAGCGGAAGTACGGTCGTGTGAATGGCCATGCGAGGATTTCTTGAAAGAGGCTAGAATTCATGAAGACTTTTATGCCTTAATCGAGACTGCAGGCCTCACCGGTTTCATCAACGACCGAATCGATCAGTATCTCTTACTCACCAATACTTTCGTGCAAAACTTTTATTTTTATCCTAAGAAGTCACCGCCTGCAGTATCATTTCATTTATATGATGAGTTCAAAGAAATGTCTTTGCGTCATTTTTGCGCAGTATGTAGGATACCTTATGGGGGAGAATTAGAGGAACCCCATCGTAACAATGTGGATGGCTTTGTTAATACTATCGCTGTAGAGGAGCCAAAGAAAGGTTCCGAGGCAAAAGTCTCTAGCATACACTTTCCTGTTTTACACTACTTTACCATATTTGCTAGTAGATGCTTGATTGGTCGTGGAAATAGTGGAAACTTGAGCGTTCATGATATTATCATTCTTCAACATGCTTTGCTTGGAGACAATACTTTTAGTATGGGTGCCGTCGTTGCTAAACGGCCAGCCCTGAATCATACAAAAGGCCCCATATTTGGAGGTATCTATGCTGCACGTCTTGCTAGACATTTTCAGATACCCATTAGGCACCATGAGGAAGAGGAGACAACATTGCCTCCTCACATTTTAGATTATAAGAGCATGGTAGCACACAAGTTTATTGTTGACAACGAAGATAGGATGCTCTTGTATAAACTTAGACTTAATAAGAAACACTTTGAGATTATTATTTTTCCTGTACCTCTGTTGTTTGATTTGCTTGCAGAAAATTTTCTCGTCACACCGGAAGCGGCGAACAATCATCAAGCCCAAGCTTTTACTCGAGAACCTGAACCTGAGCCGGAACCTCAACTGGACCCTTATCGTGCATCATCTGTCTAGTGTGATCCGGAGATGACCAGCCAGTGGTATCCTGATTACACCTCTCATTACACCGGGGAGAGTAGCGGCGGTCCTTGGTATTACACCAACTTAGGCCAAAAGCCTAAGCTTGGGGGAGTACGTATTTTTCACCGACTTTACATTCATGTTCACACACTAGTTGTTGGTGCTCATACTCTTTCATTGTATTATCCATGCTAGTTTAAATTCCTTTTTCTAGTTTTCTTCTTGTGTGTTTGATAAACCTTGAGAAAAACCAAAAAAATTAGTTAGTTTAATTTCCATGCTTGTAGTAGAAATTAAAATGAAAACCCAAAACGATTTCTAGTTCTTCTTCTTACTTGTTGGGAGCTTTCCCGTGTAAATAATTTTATTTTCTTTTCTTTCCTTTGGGGGTCGAGAAGACCTTATTGAAAATGCTTAGTGGCTCTCATATGCATGATTGTTTATTTAATTTAGAGCCCATATTACTTGTCTTCTCTTTTGAGTTGAATGCTTGCAGATTCCAGCTAGTCCAATGCACGTGCACTCTTATTATTTTACACATCGTTCGGTCGTGCAAGTGAAAGGCAATAATGATGATATATGATTGACTGATTGAGATGAGAAAAGCTGGTGTGAACTCGACCTCTCTTGTTTTTGTAAATATGTTGAGTTCCACGCCAAGGAAAGTCCCATCCGGACACGGGACGAAGTATTCAATCTTGTATCTTCATAGTCCAGGAGTCCGGCCAAAGGTTATAGTCTGGTCATCTGGACACCCCCTAATCCAGGACTCCCTCAGTAGCCCCTGAACCAGGCTTCAATGACGACGAGTCCGGCACGCTAATTGTCTTCGGCATTGCAAGGCGGGTTCCTCCTCTGAATACTTCATAGAAGATGTTGAACACAAGGATAGTGTCCGGCTCTGCAAAATAAGTTCCACATACCACCGTAGAGAGAATAATATTTGTACAAATCTAATCTGCTTACGTATTCCGCCGCGTGACATCGTGCCACGGCCAAGCCTTTATTTGAATCGTTTTACGTCCCACCTCAATGCGTTTCGCGAGGCGGTTTCCTTGGCACGTCTTGTCAAAGCAGAGATCATGTCCCCTTATTCCGGGATTCTCATCAATATGGGCATGGGTAACCCAACCGAGCCATTGGTATATCTCTTTAATCGAAAGTGAGTCCCGAACGGTCACGGGGAGGGCTCTTGGTATTCAACCTCTTTATAAAGAGACCAAGGCTCGACTCCTTTCTTTCAATCCCAATCAAATCCGCCTCTCGCCTTGAGTTCCAACACCCAAAGCTCTAGATGTAGGCGCTTCGGACCTTCGACGATGTCCGGCTTCGACCTTCAAGGCCGGTGGATGCCTTCCTCTGTTACGGAAGAAGACATGTTAAAGTCAAGAGACGCCAGGTATCTAACTGGCAAAATCTTGCATAGGCTGCCTGCTTAAGGGCAGGTCATTCCCACTCCCAAGCCCGGTGAGAGCGTGGTGTTCGCATCTCACTTCCTTCGGGGGCTAGGCTTCCCGATTGACCCCTTCGTGAGGGGGCTCATGTTTTACTACGGGCTGGAATTTCACAATTTAGCTCCGGAGTCCATCCTCCATATCTCATCGTTCATTGTCGTGTGCGAGGCTTTCCTCCATATTACTCCTCACTTCGGATTGTGGCTCAAAACCTTCAAAGTAGAGCCGAAGATGATCGAGGGGCAGCATGCGGAGTGCGGAGGTGCTGTTATAAGCAAGATTGCCGACACTCCATGGCCCGAGGGTTATTTTCAAGAGGAGTTTGGCTTGTGGCAACAAGAGTGGTTTTATATCATAGCTCCCAGTGGCACCAAATGGGTGGCGCCACCTGCCTTTCGCTCGGCTCTCCTACCACAGCTAGCATCATGGGTTAATAAAGGGCTTAACTGGGGGCCGTCCAAGGACGTGCCCTTGTTGCAGGGCCGCATTCAAGATCTCTTAGAAAGAGATATCAATCTGGCCATAGTGACGCAGGTCATGCTGATTCGTCGCGTCCTGCCCTGCGAAGGCCATCCCCTCCGCCTATGGGAGTTTAATTCGGAAGGACCACGAGCTCTCCAACATTTTATGGGCACGACGCCCGTGGAGATGTACAAATTGTTCTTCGGATCACAAGCAATGTGTCCGGACTCGTCCAAGGATGCAAGTTTGAGCTACAATTGCCCGGATACTCAAGTAAGTAGCCCTGTACCCGGACACGCTATCCGTATATTTAACATAAAATTGCCCTTAAAAGAGCTGTCCTTTAAACATGAGTGGATAGCGAAAGCAAAATTAATCAGGTGTCCGACTCCCCTCCCTGAGACTACGCCGGATCCCGTGTTAACCAGAATGCTGGAGGTTGCGCCTTCGGAAGAAGGAAAACAGGGGAACAAGGAAGCTACCGCCTCCCCGAAGGAGGCTGTCAGGGAAGGAGGAATTGAGAATTCTTCCACCCAGGGGAAAAAGAGGACCGCCTCTGAAGACCCGGAGGCTATGGCCTCAAAGCGGGGGAAGAGATCTTCGTCAGAGGGTCCGGCGCTGGGAGGTGCCTCGGCCGCATTTCGTCCCCAAGGGAATCATCTCTCCACTGAGCCATAAGTAGAAAAGGGGGGTTTAAAAATAAGAGACATCCCCGTTTTATTTCTGAGGAAGATAACCGAAATTTTACCTTGTAGTTCGGATCTCCGCCCTTCTCAGCAGAGCTCATCTTCAGGGGATCTTCGTCCAGAGATGATGGAGAGCAGAACGCCTCCCCCTGCCGTACCACCTTGTGAGGCGGGTGACCCTGAGGTGTCGTCATGGAGGGTTTCTTCGAATCCGGCAGGGCTGGAAGGTAGTCGTATAGCCCCCCAAGGCCCTCCGTGTCCGGCCTTCTAAGAAGGCCATCGGACGAGTCCGGCACCGTCCGGTGCGCGGTCGGAGGAGCTGAAGGATCTGCTCGGGCGAGCGTCTATCTCAGCAGAATACCGTGAGTTGATGGATACGGTGATTAGAAGGATTTCATCCGCGGAGAGCGGGTTGTACGAAGCCGTCAGGAGTTTACTGACAGGTTTTGAGGTACGTGAAGCGATGTACCTTTTGATAAATCTGCATATATAAGATGCGCCCTATATAGATAGTAGCCCCTGAGACTCGGTGCATTGTTAAAAAGGACGGCGCATCGAGGATCATAATCCTAGGTATAATACTACGCCTGTCCTATGTAGGTGGCAAAGTGTCCGGTGGCTGGCCGGACTGATGAATTTGCCGAACTAATGCGGCAACTTGACGTGGAAGATGCCGACATCGCGCTCGTCAACAAGCGGCTGGACGAGGCACAAGGTAGGCAATGTCTCCAAAGACATCTGGTAAGAGGAGCTTGATGCCCATACCTTGTAACATGTGTGCTTAATGCAGATGGTGCCGCTTCCATGGAGAAGCTTCGGGCGGAACTTGCCTGAGCCAAGGAGCAGGCCAGGAGAAGCGATGCGGCTGCCTTAAAGGCGACCGAAGAGCTAAAAGGCGAACAAGCTGCTCACTGCCATAGTAAGAAAGAAATGGCCGAGATGGCTGTAAAATTGAAGGATGCTGCCGACCGCTGCAAGCTTCTTGAAAAAGAAGATAGGGTGGCACAGAAGGACCTAGAGAAGGTCACTGCCGAAGCCAAGGATACTCGCTCTGCGATGAGAGCTATGAAGGAGGAGCTACGTCAGGCCGGAGATATCACGACTGGAAAGCCCTATATGCTGCGGATGAAGTTCGGGGATCCTAAGTATGCTCCGCTAGACCGGAAGTGGAGTGCGGCGAACACTTATCTGGACTTGGCGGCGAGTGCCGCGGACGCGACCGAACACTTCCGGGATCGAAATGACCATGAAGTGGAAGAACTTTTTTGGTCGCAGTTCCACAATCCGGAGCGCCCACTTTCGGTATCCGATCGTTTGGCCGCATGGGCGGAGCTGAACAGGTTATCCGGACTCGCCATGAAGCATGTCGTGAGTTATCTCTGGCCGAAAAGGCCCGAGCCGAAAAGTTATTTTAGCTTGGTGCATCAGTTCCTTGGCGCGGTGCCGCATATTGATGCAATGAAGAGGTCGGCGTGCATAGAGGGTGCACATATGGCTCTTGCCCGTGTCAAGACATACTGGGCGGAGATGAAGGCCAGTGCTGTTGCATCCCAGGATTCGGACGAAAGCCGAGTACCTGCCGAGCACTATTTTGAGGAAGTTCTCCAGGGCGCTCATTTAATAGAGATGCAGTGCTTGAAGGATGTTGTGTTCAAATAACGTGTATTATTGTGAAACAATGTTTCGATGAAATATAAAAGCTTTTTATACTTGTGCTTTCAAGAATTAGAATACCTCCTGTGCGGCCGTTAATGTATATGTGTATATAACCTGAAAGATGGCAGTCGTTGGCTTCAGCCCCCACACATATAATGCGGGGGTGTTCGCAGAAGGCGCATTTTCACACGTGATCCAACGTCTTGGTCCTATAAAGGAGGTGATAGCGCAGCGAACTAGGCAACCGGACTATAATGCTTTATCACTTTCACTTAGCCATAGGAGTTTGACAGTGGGGCTACTATATAGCCCCTAGGGGCACCGCGCTCACCCGAATTCGGGACGCGTGTGTGCCTGACCGGGAAACGGCCCTTCGTTAATGCGAAGGAATCCTAAAGATTCTGGCAAGTCATCGAGTGGTTGACCAGTCTCACTCTATATCATGACAGTCAGTTTTCAGCTTTCTCTACTGAGGTGCTCGCCTGGCCGAACCGGGGCACAATCGCAGTAGTTCTCCTGGTGCCGCCTTAGCCGATAGAGCGGAACATAAGGCAGCAAAACACAGGAGCCGGGCAAACCCAACATTTGGTGTCCAGGTACGCGCAAAATTCTGGCGTGGCCACATGCCAAGACGCCAGCCTCCTCCTCGGTTATAACAAAAAACAGGGGGATGTTATCAACAAGAGATAGTAAAAAAGGTTTACGCAGGGTCTTAATCTGAAAAGAATCCTTGGAATGGATCCCTACTGCACGTCTGCGCCTGTGTCTCCGTTGTGCCGTATCCTGGACGGGTGTAGCACGGCGTTCATCTATAAAAGAGAGGAACTTAGTTGAAAACAATCGTGCGAAAAATCGATGTTATATAAAATAATCAAAGTATATTTTAGAAAATGGGTAGAATTGAGCTTTATTATCTCTTGGTGTAAAGGCGCGGAGCCCTTGTACAGGGGTATGCGGCTAGTAAGCCTATGTATGTTTACGCCAGACTCGTCTAGCCATGTACGGGGTCTTGAACGACCTATTTAGGTGCTTTAACTAGTAAAGCTGGTTTAGTGTGCAGCTGTCAAGGCAGCCGCACTATCTTCCGCGCTCGAGGAACGCTCGATATTTCCCTTTAATGAGATGATGCCTCGCGGACCGGGCATTTTAAGTGTAAGGGATGCATAATGCGGTATTGCATTAAAGCGGGCGAAAGCTTCGCGTCCCAGTAGTGCTTGATAGCTACTTATGAATGGGGCGATGTGGAAGGTTAGCTTTTCGCTTCGGAAGTTGTCGGGGGAGCCGAACATAACTTCTAACAAGAGGGAACCCGTACAATGGGTATCTGGGCCTGGCGCTTCTCCTTGAAAGGAAGTGTTGCCATGGCAAATTATTGTTGGGTTTATCTCCATTTTGCGGATTGTGTCCTGGTAAAGCAGGTTTAGATCGCTGCCGCCGTCCATTAGGACTTGTTTAAAGTGGAGTCCGTCAATTGTCGGATCTAATACCAAGGCAGTCCAGCCTGCGTTCCGGATACTTCTAGAGTAATCCTGATGATTGAAGGTGATTGGTTGTAACAACCAGTGGTGGGACTCCTCTGGGACAGGCCGCATGGCGCTTATCTCCATAGGCACCACTCTATTTTTCCCTTTTGTCACATGAAGTGAATTTACTGTTTTGACTTCTTGCGGGAACTTCTTTTGTTCTCCGGTGCTCTGCTTGTGGGGTTCGTCTTCGTCCTCGCTAGGTATGTCGAGCCCCTTGTGTTCGGTGTTAAGTTTGCCGGATTGCTTGAAGACCCAACAATCTCTGTGGGTGTGGTTTGCAGGCCTCCTGGGAGTACTGTGGATTTGGCATATTTTGTCCAACATTTTGTTGAGGTTGGATAGCTCGTCCCTATTATCCTTGGGGGCGGTTTTTTCTGATTCTGCCGAGAGCTTTTGAATCTGGTGTTGACTGCCGTGCTCTTCGGGGTGCTTCCCTTGGTCCGGCGCTGGTCCTTGCTGCGTCATGGTTTCCCGTTTCCATCCCTTGATTCGGATGTACTTGGATCGCTGGTGCTGCTCCTTGCCAACCAGCTATCCTCTCCCGCGCAAAAGCGGGTCATGAGGCTTGTTAATGCGGCCATTGTTCTTGGCTTTTCTTGGCCGAGGTGTCTGGTGAGCCATTCATCCCGGACGCTGTGCTTGAAAGCTGCTAAGGCTTCGGCGTCCGGACAGTCGACTATCTGGTTCTTTTTAGTAAGAAATCTGTTCCAGAGTTTTCGGGCTCACTCTCTGGGCTGTTGAGTTATATGACTTAGATCGTCTGCATCCGGAGGTCAGACATAGGTCCCTTCAAAATTTGCCTGAAAAGCATCCTCGAGCTCTTCCCAACTTCCTATGGTGTTTTCGGGAAGGCTTTTAAGCCAATGCCGGGCTGGCCCTTTGAGCTTGAGGGGTAAATATTTTATGGCGTGGAGGTCATCTCCTCTAGCCATGTGTATGTGGAGGATATAGTCCTCAATCCAGACTCCAGGGTCTGTTGTTCCGTCGTATGCCTCTATGTTTACAGGTTTAAATCATGCTGGAAATTCGTGGTCCAACACCTCATCGGTGAAACATAGGGGGTGTGCGGCACCCCTATATTTGGGTGTGCCGTGATGTTTGGATACTTGTTGCATTGCATTGCTTACTAGAGCTTGCTTTCTTGGCCCGTAGATAGATCTAGCTGGGCTGTCTTTTTGATGCGAGTCCTTATGCGGATCGCGTGCCGGATTGAATGCGGCGGCCTTTGCCAATATATGTTGGCCATGGGGTTGTTTATCCGACCGGATGTCTTCCTTATTTTTTGACTGCGGGGGCTCTAAGGCCTCCTCATCAAATTCCAGTAGTAATTTTCGCTTCGGATAGCTCTTGGTGTGGCGACCGTCGCCGTATTTGTCTGCGGTGTTGAGTACCTTGCCCCATCTAATTCAGAGTGCGTCTTCCGTTGTTTTGAGCTTCTGCTTCTGCTTTTTCAGGCTACGCGCAGTGGCAACAAGCCTTTTGTGTAGGTTCTTCTGCTCCAGCAACTTGTCCGGCGTGAGGTCATCCGGACTATTATCTTCACCGGGACGGGTTGTTCGGTTTGTTCATCGATATTGCCCTGTTTGAACGGTTGCTCGATGGCATGTTCGTCATCCGCCGGTTCGCCCTGCTCTATGGCTGCGTCTCTGTCGAGGTGGGGTTTGGCGCGGCGCTTACACCGCCGCTTTCATTGCTTTTCGAGGGAACGATCCCTCATTGCGTCCCTCTGTTCCTCATCGTTGTTTCTTTTAGTTATCTCCACCATGTATACATCGTGAGATGAGGTGGTTGTCCAGTGCCCTGTAGGCGCTGGTTCTTGGTCATCTCCTTCATCGGCGTCCATACTGTCGATGTCTTCGGAGTAGAAATCGAGCATGTGGGTTAAATCATCAACAATGGCTACGTAGTGGGTGGTGGGTGGGCTTCGAATTTCGTCGTCCGCATCCTAACCTTACTGGCCATAGTCCGGCCAGGGCTCTCCTGATAAAGAGAGAGACTATAGTGAATTCAGAATGTCACCAAAGGGCGAGTGCTGAAAGATGTCCGCGGAGGCGAACTCCATGATAGGCGCCCAATCGGGTTCGATCGGCAGGGGCGCGGAAGGCTCGGAGTCCGGAAAGGAGTCCAGCTCTTTGGAGTCGCGAGCTTCGCGAAGGACAAGACTGGTGTTCGGCTTGATCGCCATAGAGATTGCAGCCCCCGAGGCGGTGTCCAGCCACCCGTCCTCGATCAGCGCAGTCGGCTCCGAGCTAAGGGTCGGAGCGGACACCTGAGCGGCCCTCTGGGCACTGTCCCGGAGCAGAGCTAGATCATGCCCATCGTGACAGTGCGGCACGCTCGGCTGTGGCTCGAATCTGTCAAAGATGAAGTCTCTGCGGATGTCAGCCGTGTAGTTCAAACTTCCAAATCTGACCTGATGGCCAGGGGCGTAGCCTTCGATCTACTCCAGATGGCCAAGTAAATTGGCCCGAAGTGCAAAGCCGCCGAATATGAAGATCTGTCCGGGGAGAAAAGTCTCACCCTGGACCGCGTCGTTGTTGATGATTGGAGGAGCCATCGGGCCTAAAGGTGACGACACAGAGGAACTCTCAATGAAAGCAACAATGTCGGTGTCAAAACCAGCGGATCTCGAGTAGGGGGTCCCGAACTGTGTGTCTAGGCGGATGGTAACAGGAGACAAGGGACATGATGTTTTTACCCAGGTTCGGGCCCTCTCGATGGAGGTAAAACCCTACTCCTGCTTGATTAATATTGATGATATGGGTAGTACAAGAGTAGATCTACCACGAGATCAGAGAGGCTAAACCCTAGAAGCTAGCCTATGGTATGATTGTTGTTTCTCCTACGGACTAAAACCCTCCGGATTATATAGACACCGAAGAGGGCTAGGGTTACACAGAGTCGGTTACAATGGGAGGAGATCTACATATCCGTATCGCCAAGCTTGCCTTCCACGCCAAGGAAAGTCCCATCCGGACACGGGACGAAGTCTTCAATCTTGTATCTTCATAGTCTAGGAGTCCGGCCAAAGGTTATAGTCCGGTCATCCGGACACCCCCTAATCCAGGACTCCCTGAGGGACCTTACGGTTGAACACGATGAAATGAAGCTCACACCACATGATATGTGAGACATCAAGTGGCTGAGTCTGAGCCTGACGGGCCTCCTCACAAAGAAGCATCATGTCAATGAGGTAAGCATGCACCTGTCCCATGTCACCAATGCGTGGGAAGAGGGTGTTCCGAAAGAGCCTATGCATGATGTCAAGGAAGGGGTTGAGCACCCATGCCTTCTTCTTGTTAGGAAGCGTCTTCTCAACAAGGTATGGCATGAACTTGTTCTTGTTGGCAGAGTCAGAGTTGGCGTGAGGGCGAACTCCAACTGGCGTGTCGAGTCCTTCATCGGGAACAAGGAGCACCTCCATGAACTCCTTCCAGGTAGCAGACAACTGTCGACCATTAGTCATCCAAGTCATGGTCCTCTCTGCATTGACACCGAAGTGGACCGAAGCAAAGAACTGCGCAATGATCTCTGGATCAAAATCCTTGTGGAAGGTGAGAATGTGTTCAATGTCGAACTGCTCCACAAGATACAAGGCCTCTCCAAAGTACCCATGGTGCTTCTCCTGCCTCATGTGAATCATGTCAATCTAGTGAACTTCAACATAGTGATTCTGCTTCATCTTGATCACATCCATATAGATCAGATTCTGCTGCTTGTTCCAGAAAAGTTCATTGCCTCGCATGCTAGACCGGGGAGACACATATCGATTG
The DNA here is from genome assembly GCF_018294505.1 of Triticum aestivum. Classification (NCBI taxonomy): domain Eukaryota; kingdom Viridiplantae; phylum Streptophyta; class Magnoliopsida; order Poales; family Poaceae; genus Triticum; species Triticum aestivum. The sequence goes on along the minus strand of NC_057795.1, from coordinate 89,973,897 downwards.
ATCTTCCTTCGAATGACAAATTCTGCCTGGGGCATCTCATCCATGCCCAAGACGGGCTCCTTCTGTTTGCTGGCGGTGTGCTTGCTCCTGCGGTGGGGAGCAGCAGAAGACCCCTCTAGAACATCATCTGGGTTGCGCAGACGCTCTGACCCTGTGTCACGGCTGGGATTCGAGCGACGAGGAAAACTGGAGCCACCACCTAGACACAAAGACACAAAGACATGCACGGGAACAAAACAAATCAAAAACAAACGAAAGAAAAACACAAACACATGCGATTTGGACAAAAGACAAAAGGGCGCAGGATAATCTGCGGTAGTACCGGGCGGGGATCCGGATGTAAAAAATTACATCCGCGCCAACCGCGGTAGTACCGCGCATGGGGCGGAAGTAATTTTTTACTTCCGGATGCCTAGCAGTAGTACCGCACCTAGGTGCAGAAGTACCGTGGAGTATCAGATCCAGAAGAGGCTGCGGTAGTACCGCTCCAGGAGGAGCGGTAGTACCGCACGGAATGAGAAACCGCCACTGAGGACGCGGATCTGGATCTAGAACCTCCGCACGACAACTTCAGTACTACCGTTGATCAAACGAAACTATTTTGACTATCCAAAGAGCATGCAACTACACTACCACTCTACAACGAATCCCACTTGCACAGATTTAGCCAAAAATCTCAAGAACACCACATGCATCTCCCCAAAACCTAAAAACACAAGGAAGGACAAAAGGAGAGGTACTTGGGGAAAAACCTGGGTCCATGGCAAGAGGGAGAGGTGGGGAGCGATCCCACTGGTCGGAATCCGAGTAGAGGGTCCGGAGATGGAGATCCGGCGAAGGCCTCCGGCGCCGTTCTTGGTCAGGAGAGAGAGAGAGACGGGGTGGGGAAAAGAGATGAATGGGTATGGGGGAGTTAGAACTCCCCCTGTCCCACTCTTAACCCCCACCCGCTCGCGTGGGCGCGGAAGTACCGCGGGTCATTGCGGTAGTACTGCACGGGCGGAAGTACCGCACGCTGGGCGGTAGCACCGCTCGTTCAGCGGCAGTAAAAAAATTTCTGCCGCGAAAGTAGCGGTAGTACCGTGCCCCTGGAGGGCCACGCACTTGGAGAGACCCACCAACTCCTGCGGTAGTACCGTGGCGCACCACGGTAGTACCGTAAACCAAGAAAGAGCTAGAACGCAAGAGAGAAGAAGGAGAACAAAAGCAAAACTCCCACCGGGGAAACACCAACCAACATGAGAGAGAAAACAACTTCTCCAAGGAAGGGCGGTGGCCGGAGCCACCTATATTTGAGTCAATTGGTATGGCACCGCGAAGAATTATCCTTGGGTCCATGACCAAAACTCGTCTTTGAAGCACAAGTACCATCAAAGATGGCTAATGTGAAAGAGTTGATTAATATATGCATAATGGGGGGAGGAAGAGTTCATTGAGAGAACAACACTCCCCCTATGTCCATGCATACACCTAGACTAGACAACAAGTAGAGTGAGGAGGGGTGTGCATGGGCTCAAGTCACATTGCTCGAATCAATGATATTTAGCTCATGCCTTAACTCGCGAAATCTTGCTTCATCCAAGGGCTTCGTTAAAATATCTGCAAGGTTATCATGAGTGTTGACATACTTGAGCTCGATCTCCCCTCGCCTAATGTGATCCCGGATGAAGTGATACCAAATCTCAATATGCTTCGTATTGAAATGTTGCACCGGGTTGAGAGAAATCTTGATGGCACTTTCATTGTCACACCAAAGAGGCACTTTGTCACAAATGACACCGTATTCCTTTAAAGTTTGCCTCGTCCATAAGAGTTGTGCACAACAACTACCAGCCGCCACCTATTCCGCTTCGGTGGACGAGAGAGACACACAACTTTGCTTCTTGGAAGACCAACTCACCAAAGAGCAACCAAGAAATTGGCACCCTCCGGAAGTGGACTTCCTATCCACTTTGTCTCCCGCCCAATCGGAATCCGTAAATCCTTCAAGCTTGAAGTTTGCTCCTCTTGGGTACCATAGGCCAAAGTTTGGGGTATGAGCCAAATATCGAAAGATTCGCTTGACTGCCACAAAATGGCTTTCCTTCGGTGCGGCTTGAAACTGTGCACACATACCCACACTCAGCATGATATCCGGTCTAGATGCACAAAGGTAAAGCAAGGATCCAATCATAGAGCGATATACCTTTTGATCCACCGCTTTACCATTGGGACCAATGTCAAGTTGGCACTTGGTAGGCATTGGAGTAGAAGCCGACTTGACATCACTTAGCTTGAATCTCTTAAGCATGTCTTGAGTGTATTTGGCTTGGTTGATGAAGGTACCTTCTCTTATTTGTTGGATATCAAAACCAAGGAAGAACTTCAACTCTCCCATCGAAGACATCTTGAACTTATGGGTCATGAGAGCGGCAAATTCTTCATTGAAAGCTTTGTTAGGGGAACCAAAGATAATGTCATCAACATATAGTTGGCACACAAACAACTCCCCTTTGACCTTCTTAGTAAAAAGAGTGGGATCGATTTTCCCAACTTCAAATCCACGATCTTGTAACAACTCGGTAAGGTGGTCATACCACGCACGTGGGGCTTGTTTAAGGCCATAGAGTGCCTTATCGAGTTGATACACATGATCCAGGAAGTAAGGATCCTCGAACCCGGGGGGTTGCTTGACATACACCAACTCATTAATAGGACCATTAAGCAAAGCACTTTTCACATCCATTTGTTGTAACTTAAAGTTATGATGAGAAGCATAAGCAATCAACAGACAAATGGATTGAAGGCGAGCAACAGGAGCAAAGGTTTCACCGTAGTCGATACCCTCGACTTGTGAGTAGCCTTGTGCTACCAATCTTGCCTTGTTGTGAATGATGTTCCCATGAGCATCTTGCTTGTTCTTGAAAATCCACTTGGTTCCAATGACGTTATGGTTCCCCGATGGCCTTGGCACCAACCTCCACACCTTATTGTACTCGAAGTTGTTGAGTTCTTCATGCATGGCATTGAGCCAATCCGAATCTTCGAGCGCCTCATAGACCTTTTGGGGTTCAACACAAGAGACAAACGCGTGATGTTCACAATAGTTTGCTAATTGTCTACGAGTGCTTACCCCCTTTCTTAGGCTTCCAACCACATTCTCCATGAGATGGCCTTTGGTGGTGAGCTTGGAAGCAATCTTCGCGGCACGACGCTCTAATTCCTCCTCGGATGTGGAAGGAGGAGGATCAACTTGATTATCTTGAGCGCCGTCTTGAGCTTGTCCGAGATATTGAGCTTGCTCTTGATCTTGAACTTACTCGAGGGGGAGAACTTGACCTTGGGCATCATTTGGTGGATCATCACCATCTTGAGTTTGATCTTGCCCTTGGTCTTGTTCATGCGGTTGAGGGCCTTCACTTTGTTGTTCGGAAGCGTGTGGGTCTTGGGGAGGTGATGGCTCCACTTGAGTGGAGCATTGTCCTTCTCCTTCGGCCACAAGGGGTTCCTCAATGGGTAGAATATGACCAATACCCATTCTTCGTATGGCTTGGGGAGGAATTTCATCACCTACATCACAAGTACCACTTTGCTCCACTTGGGAGCCGTTATTTTCGTCAAACTCCACATTACACGTCTCCTCAATGAGTCCGATGGACTTGTTGAGGACACGGTAAGCATGAGAGTTTGTAGCATAACCAACAAATATGCCCTCATAAGCTCTAGCCTCAAATTTAGACAAATGAACACCCTTTTTGAGAATGAAACACTTACACCCGAACACCCGGAAGTACTTGAGATTGGGCTTGTTACAGGTGAGGATTTCATAAGGAGTCTTGTTCAAGCCTTTGCGGAGATAGAGCCGATTTGATGCATGACACGCAGTGTTGATGGCTTCGTCCCAAAAGTTGTATGGAGACTTGAACTCCGCCATCATGGTCCTTGCCGCATCCATCAACGTCCGGTTCTTCCTCTCTGCAACACCATTTTGTTGAGGGGTGTATGGAGCTGAATATTGATGCTTGATCCCCTCATCACTAAGGAATTCATCCAAGGTGTAGTTCTTGAACTCGATGCCGTTGTCACTTCTTATTGTGAAGATCTTTGCATCATGTTGTCGTTGAGCTTCATTAGCAAAGTCGATGACGGTTTGTTGGGTTTCACTCTTCCTCTTGAAGAAATATATCCAAGTGTATCTTGAATAATCATCCACAATCACCAAGCAATACTTTCTTCCCCCAAGACTATCAAAGGATGGAGGCCCAAAGAGGTCCATGTGAAGGAACTCCAAGGGTCTCTTCGAGTAGATGATAGTTGTGGGAGGGTGAGCCGTCTCATGAAGCTTTCCTTCGATACAAGCACTGCATGCACAATCTTTGGCAAAACTAACATTTGTTAGTCAACGGACATGGTCCCCCTTGAGAAGACTTTGCAAAGATATCATATTGACGTGGGCTAAACGGCGATGGCAAAGCCATCCCACATCAACTTTAGCCATTAGGCATGTCACGGTCTTAGTGGGTCGCTCCGAAAAGTTAATCACATAGAGACCATTCTCGACATGCCCAACAAAGGCTACTTTAAGAGTCTTGCTCCAGAAGAGGGCCACGGTATCAACATCAAAGAAGGTGGCAAAGCCCATGAGTGCAAGTTGACGAACGGAAAGTAAATTGAACGCAAGGGACTCAACAGGCATGACTTTCTCGATCGTTAGATCATGAGAAATGACAACCTTGCCAAGACCCAATACCTTAGAATGTGAGGCATCACCCGACTCGACATTGGTGGGCATAGATGGGATCTTTTGCATGTCCACAACCAAGTCCTTGCTCCCGGTCATATGATTTGTTGCTCCACTATCGAGCAACCTTGATCCCCCACCGGAAGCAAACACCTACAAGAGGTCAATGCTTGGTTTTAGGTACCCATTTAGTAATGGGTCCTTTGATGTTAGTAACAAGGGTCTTAGGAACCCAAATAGACCATTCAATGTACTCATAAGAAGACCCAACAAATTTAGCATAAACATGCCCATCACTAGCACAACATAACACATAAGAAGGGTTAAAGTCGTCGACTTTGTTGGGAGAGATGACTTTGCCCTTTTTGGCATCACCACTCTTCGCATTGTTCTTCTTCTCCTTAGGAGCACCTTCTCCCTCCTTCACAAAAGTTTGCTTAAGCAGGGGAGGTCGTTTGGTCTTGTTATTCTTCTTCTCGTTCTTCTTCTTGTTCTTGGACTTGGGTGAGAACCCAACTCCCTCCTTGGCCACAACTTCCTTTTGATTGCTTAAAAGGTCATTTAGGTTCTTCTCACCTTGTATGCATGACACAAGACCTTTCTCGAGTTGTTTCTTCAACTTGGCATTCTCCTCCACAAGATGCACATGCTCACAACACGGGTTAGTAGCATTTGCATTATCAATTAAGACCATGTGAGAAAATGTGGCCTTTTCCTTGGTTACCTTAACTTGGAGTTGAGCATGAGACTCCTTGAGGTTTGCATGAGCACCTTTCAAGACCTTGTGGGCCTTGTCAAGTACATCAAACTCCTCCTTGAGTCTAGCATGATCAACCCCAAGTTTAGCCTTCTCGGAAGTTAGCACACGAGACACAACAAGAGCATGATCAAGATCTTTCTTTAATTTGGCATGGTCATCATTTTGTGACTCCTCAAGAGCCAAACGATGCCCACGCACTTCCTCAAGAGCATTAGAGAGATCCGATATCTCATCGGCATAGTCACAACTATGACCTTCCATCTTTGAGATGGTTTCTTCGTGAGCCTCGGTCATGTCATTGGCTTCACCAAGTTGTTCCAAGAGAGCAACAAAGTGCTTCTTGGATTTGCCCTTGAGCTTACTCATGAAGGACTCAAATTCATTTACTTCCTCATTAGACCCCTTACCATCATCAAAGCCAACCGTCAAAGAAGGATTAGGAATAATGGTGGTTTTGATGTTAGGGGTTACCTTGTTAGTGGCTTTAGCCATGAGGCACTTGGCGGTGATGTTCTCGTTGGGTGAATCGAAGAGAGACACCCGATGAGTTGTGGCAATGGCAATGGATGCCATGGCCATTGCTTCACTATCTTCATCATCATCGTCATCCTCACGGTATTCTTCTTGAAACACCAACCCACGAGTAGGAGTCTTCTTGGTGAAGTTGTTCTTGTTGGGGAAAGACTTGGCTTTGTCTTTTCGGATGAACTTGCCACCATTGTCTTCCCGCTTCTCGTAGGGACAATCCGCAACAAAGTGGCTCACATTGCCATAGTTGAAACAAGTTCTAACTCGTTGCTTGCCCTTGAAGCCACTTGAGTTGTTCTTGTTGAAGTTGGGTCTTGTATTCTTCCTTCTCCAAAATTGTCTTGAGTCAAGAGCCATGTGCTCATGATAATCATATTTCGTGTCTTCGGGGTTGCTCTCCTCATCTTCCTCTTCTTCCACAATAACCTTGGCCTTCAAGGCAAGGTTGGGCTTCTTTGCCCTTTGAGAACAGAGCACCGCATTGTCGGCGGTCTTGTCCAAGATGCTCATTGCAATGAACTCATCCAACACTTCACTTGAGGTCATGGAGTGGAAGTCCGGTCTTTGACGAATGACGGAGGACATGGCCTTGTTGTAGGGCATCATGGCCTTGAGGAACTTGCGCTTGATCCAATTGTCATCCGTGTCCTTGCTCCCATGATCTCGGAGTGAGACCGCGAGTTTGGTCACTCTTCGAAAGAGCTCACGAGGTTCTTCATCTTCTTTCATTGCAAACTCATCGGCTTCATCTTGCACCACTTCATAGTTGGAGCGTTGAATGCTAGCACTTCCTCGATAGAGAGATAGAACACATTGCCGTGCTTCTTTAGCCATGGCATGAGGTCGAAGGTGAGGGAGATCTTCGGGAAGGATTGCAGCTTGGATGATGAAGAGAGCACTCTCATTGAATTGATTATCCACGGCTTCTCGAGGGGTGAAGTTGCTTGGGTCATGTGGATAGAAACCTTCTTCAATGATTCTCCAAAGATTAGTATTCACATGTTATAAATGAGGCTTGAAACGATAAACCCAAGAATCAAAATCCTCATTTTTCACAATCTTAGGAGGAGGACCGACATGATTTAATTGAGTAGAGGGAATCAGTCCACCATAAGTTGGAGGTTCCACATGGGCAAAGATGCCAGAGCCATTTCTACCACTCGTAGAAGGACCCTTTTCACTGTTAGCTTCCCCCTTGTCGGAGGTTGCATCCGTCACTTTGTTAGTGGGATCACCCACTTTCATCAGCGAGGTGGACAGTTTAAGTCCTTCTAGAAATTTAGTAAACATGCTTTCAACCTCAGTCGTCATGGAGTTTTTCAATGTGTCTAAAGCCACATTGAATTCCTCATGGGAGACCGAGGTTCCCCCATCGGTCGTAGACGAGATAGGATTCACACCGGAGTGCTCCTCCGCACCGTCTATGGTGTCAACCATACTCTTCGGACGGTAAAGTCCTTAATAAAGAGACGAGGCTCTGATACCAATTGAAAGGATCGATATGATTGACTAGAGGGGGGGGTGAATAGGCAACTAAAAATTTTAAGCTTTTCTTTACCAATATAAACTTTGCAACAAAATAGGTTGTCTAGATATGCAACTATGTGAGCAACCTATATGATGCAATGACCACTAGCACATAAGCAAGCAATGAATACAACACAAATAAGCTTGCAAAAGTAAAGGCACGAAATAACCAAGAGTGGAGCCGATGGAGATGAGGATGTGTTACCGAAGTTCCTTCCTTTTAAGGGGAAGTACGTCTCCTTTAGAGCGGTGTGGAGGCACAATGCTCCCCAAGAAGCCACTAGGGCCACCGTAATCTCCTCACGCCCTCACACAATGCGAGATGCCGTGATTCCACTATTGGTGCCCTTGAAGGCGGCGACCGAACCTTTACAAACTAGGTTGGGGCAATCTCCACAACTTAATTGGAGGCTCCCAACGACACCATGAAGCTTCACCACAATGGACTATGGCTCCGAGGTGACCTCAACTGTCTAGGGTGCTCAAACACCCAAGAGTAACAAGATCCGCTAGGGATTAGTGGGGGGAATCGAATATCTCTTGGTGGAAGTGTAGATCAGGGTCTTGTCACCCAATCCCGAGCAAATCAACAAGTTTGATTGGCTAGGGAGAGAACGGCCGAAAATGAAGCTTGGAGCAACAATGGAGTTTAGGGTTGGAAGAGGTAAGTCTTCTTGGAGAAGAAGACCCCCTTTTATAGTGGGGGGACAATTCCAGCCGTTACCCACCACTCAGCCCGCAGCCCACGGAACTACCGCTCCACAGGCACGGTACTACCGCACGAGCCTGCGGTACTACCGCGGTGGACTGCGGTACTTCCGTGAGCACGGCAGAGTCCAGACCAAGCAAAAAGAGCACCGACAAGGCGTGGTAGATATGCAGGGGCGGTACTACCGCGGCCCCATGCGGTACTACCGCAAGATAGCCACAGGCCAGGCCTGGTAGGCACAGATGTAAAAAATTACATCCGTGACTACCTTCGCTGAGAAAATGTCGAGCAAAAATCCGACACGGAACTACCGTGACCGAGGGTGTGGTACTACCGTGAAGGGTGCGGATGTAAAAAATTACATCCGCCCCTACCTCCGCTCCTGCTACGGAACCTGGCCTGGTGCCACGGTACTACCGCGGCGCAGCACGGTACTATCGTGGGGAGCGCGGATGTAAAAAATAACATCCGCGCCTACCACCGCTTGAGTAGCGGTGCTAGACCAGAGCTCGCGGTACTACCGCTTCGAGGAGCGGTACTACCGTGGGTGCCTACGGTACTACCGTGCCGGGGCCCGGTAGTACCGCTGGATCCTGCGGTAGTACTGCTCAAAAGAGCAGTACTACCGCTAGCCTGAGAAGAGCAAGACGAGGCCTTCATTTCGCAGAGACAAGGTGAGACGGAGGAACACTCCGAGGAGCTCGAGGAAAGGTGGTGCAGAAGGAAATGTGTGCGTGAGAATCCACCCAAACCTTTCCAAAGCGGACCCCCTCTTAATAGTATGGCTTTCCTACGACTCAACTCCACCGGATCAAACCGTAGAGAAAAGCCGTCTTCAATAATCTCCGAGGGGAATCAAATCGTCTTGTGTTTAGTCGTGATCTATCTGAAAAGCTCAATACACACGATTAGTCTGCAAAGGCATTGTCATCAATCACCAAAACTACTGAGGGACAAGAAAGCCCTTACACTTGGGGGAGTTGATATGTCTCCAACATATCTACTTTTCCAAACACTTTTGCCCTTGTTTGGACTCTAACTTGCATGATTTGAATGAAACTAACTCGGACTGACGCTGTTTTCAGCAGAACTTCCATGATGTAGTTTTATGTGTAGAAAAGAAAAGTTCTCGGAATGACTTGCAAATCCACAGAGGCACTTTTTGGAATTAATAAGAATTTCTGGGTGAAAGAAATACACCAGGGGGCCCAGGGCCTGTCCACGAGACAGCCCCCCTGTAGGGCGCGCCCCCTATCTCGTGGGCGCCCTGGACCTCCACCGACCTCAACTCCGACTCCATATCCTCCGTCTAGGGGAGAAAATACCCGGAGAGAAAGTTTCATCGCGTTTTACGACACGGAGCCGCCGCCAAGCCCTAATCTCTCTCAGGAGGGATGATCTGGAGTCCGTTCGGGGCTCCAGAGAGGGGGATTCATCGCTGTCGTCATCATCAACCATCCTCCATCACCAATTTCATGATGCTCACCGCCGTGCGTGAGTAATTCCATTGCAGGCTTGCTGGACGGTGATGGGTTGGATGAGATTTACCATGTAATCAAGTTAGTTTTGTTAGGGTTTGATCCCTAGTATCCACTATGTTCTGAGATTGATGTTGCTATGACTTTGCTATGCTTAATGCTTTTCACTATCCTTAATGTTGGAGTCCTCCCGCCTGCTGGATTCCTCGCTTTCCTTTCTCATGTTCTCATATAAAATGGGCTCATCCCATTATAATAGGCCCGTATAAGAAAGCACAAGAAGCCCAAACGCTTCACGGTTGAGATTAACTTGCTAAAAAAATCTCAAAAAAAACTTGCTAAACAAAACATTACGTGATCTAAAACTACCTCTTCGTGAGATCCCAAATTCTCAATATTTCCCTGTGGTCGTGTCACGCCCAAGATGCGACCCTATCCTAAAGAGACTCGAAGGTCCCACCAAGGATAGAAGCGCATCTTGAAGACGCTTTTGCAAGGTGGATATCATTACACCAACATTACATAATAGATGAGGATACATACATAAGGCATACAATGCCACACGAATACAACAATACATCATACATAAGAGCAACATCCGACTACGGATGAAACACAAACAGAAGCTCAAACGACATCCACCCTGCTAGACCTAGGCTGCCGACCTGGAACCTATCCCTGATCGAAGAAGCAGAAGAAGAACTCAACGCAAGCAAGCATCGCTCTCGCGTCATGATCATCGCATAACCTGTACCTGCAACTATTGTTGTAGTAATCTGTGAGCCACGAGGACTCAGCAATCCCATTACCATGGGTATCAAGACTAGCAAAGCTTAATAGGAAAGGAAGGGGTAAAGTGGTGAGGTTGCAGCAGCGACTAAGCATATATGGTGGCTAACATACGCAAATAAGAGCGAGAAGAGAGCAAAAGGAATGGTCGTGAAGCTAGCAATGATCAAGAAGTGATCCTGAACTCCTACTTACGTCAAACATAACCCAAAGACCGTGTTCACTTCCCGGACTCCACTGAGAAGAGACCATCACGGCTACACACGCGGTTGATGCGTTTTAATTCAGATCAGGTGTCAAGTTATCTACAACCGGACATTAACAAATTCCCATCTGCCTATAACCGCAGGCACGGCTTTCGAAAGATTATACCCTGCAGGGGTGTCCCAACTTAGCCCATGATAAGCTCTCGCGATCAACAAAGGATATACCTTCTCCCAGGAAGACCCAATCAGACTCGGAATCCCGGTTTACAAGACATTTCGACAATGGTAAAACAAGACCAGCAAGACCGCCCGATGCGCCGACAATCCCGATAGGAGCTGCACATATCTCGTTCTCAGGGCAACACCGGATAAGCGAAGCATACAGGAACCGACGTAACCCAAGTTGCCAAGGAATGGTCCCGCATGGTGCTCTAGTTTGGACCAACACTTAGACAAGCATTGGCCCGGGGGGGCTGTAATAAAGATGACCCTTGGGTTAATTACTCCCAAGGGAAATATAGGTGGTGGTGAGGCAAATGGTAAAACCAATGTTGGGCCTTGCTGGAGGAGTTTTATTCAAAGCGAACTGTCAAGGGGGTCCCATAAATCACCCGACCGCGTAAGGAACGCAAAATCCGGGAACATAACACCGGTATGACGGAAACTAGGGCGGCAAGAGTGGAACAAAACACCAGGCATAAGGCCGAGCCTTCCACCCTTTACCATGTATATAGATGCATTAATAATAATATAAGAGATATTGTGATATCCCAACCAAAATCCTGTCCACCATGGAGCAATCTTCAACTTCACCTGCAACTAACAACGCTATAAGAGGGGTTGAGCAAAGCGGTAACATAGCCAAGCAATGGTTTGCTAGGAAGGGTGTCAAAGGTTAGAGGTTCATGGCAATTTGGGAGGCTTGAAGAGCAACAGATAGGTAACGCAGCAAAGCGATAGAACGAAGCAACTAGCACAGCAATGATAGTAATGAGATCTAGGGTAGCGGTCATCTTGCCTGAAATCCCGCAAGGAAGAAGAACGAGTCCATGAAGAAGATGAAGCCACGAAGACGAACCAAGCGTAGACGAACGAATCCTCACGATCGCAACGATACGGGAACTATCGAAAAGAAGCACACAACAAAGTAAAAACACCACACATGAACAAGGCATGATGCACAACAAGCATGATGCATGACATGGCTACATGAAGCTACTCATGGCAAGGGATGATGCAAACAAGAGCAACACATCAAGGCAAGTTTAAATGAGGCCGGAAACAACATATACCAATTCCGGTAAGTCCTCATATGCATATTTCGAAATTGGTCCAGGTCTGAATAAACATTATGTTCAAGTTGTTAAACAGAAAGTTAAGATGCACAAAGATGATCTACACGAGATTCTAGTCAAGTTACATATAAAGATCATTTAGTTCGGAGCTACGTCCTAGAAGATATGAGCAAAAGAAGTTAAACATGGCATTGATGCAAAATGCATACAAACATCAAGCAAACACCTCAAAACAAGGATGCAGCATGATAATATGAAACTACATGCAAAATCAAGCAAGTTTCATATAGAGCACACTCAAAACGGAGCAACGATTCAACACACACATGAAACAAGTTTAAAGGACAAGCTGTCCAAAACAGCAACTAGGCATATTGCAAGCATCAAAACAACATGCTACATGACCTCAACAAGAAAACAAAAGGCATGGGCATGATGTACAGGTAAGGCATAACAAAACATGAACACTGAGCTATCTCCAGAAATCACTAGAACATGCTCAAACACACATGTCAAGACTGCAAGTAATAACAATTCAGACTTTGCAGAAAATAACATCAGGTTGCAATGTTTAGAGCTATCAAACAACATGTTACAGGAACTTAACATGGCAAACAAAGGCATGGCATGAATCTACTAAATGCATAGAACAAGTGTCCCTTACTGATCATGAGCCAAAGGGATTAGAAAATATGATGGCACCCATGTAAACATGGCAAGTTATAATACAGATTCAAACATGGCAGAAACAGAATTATGAAGGCATGTTGATGAGCTTGTACCACTCACCACAGAGCAATACATGGCATGGCAAGGCAACCAATAGTAAGAAGACATATTTGTGAAGCTAAGAATGGCAAGAGCAAGTTCATAGGGTGCATGGATCACTAGCAAAACACATGGCAACAACTGAACTTAATGTTAACAGGCTGACAGCAACAGTATGAAGCAACTTTGGAGCAAGATATGAACAAGCTACAGAAAGCTGTAAATGCAACCAAGGGCATGGATAGATAGAGCATGACATGTAGAACAAAACACCCTTAGTGAACATCTCCAGATTATGCATAGAATGATTTGTAGCAGCAGGTTTACATAGCATCATGAAATAACAGATTCAGCATAGCAAAACAGCAACAGCAAGTACCCTACTAAACAAGCTCGATTCACTCACCAAAAGTCATTGCATGACAAGATAAGCATAGCATCAGCAAGAAGACATGTTTATGAAGCTCACTAAAGCAAGAACAAGTTCATAGCATGCAAGGATCAACTACAACAACCTTGGCAAAATTGAATAACATGTAAACAATCTGCCAGGAAACATTTTGAAGCAAAAGTAGAGCAAGCAAATGACATGCTAGACTACTCCATAATTGCAACCAAGGGCATTAATGGATATAGAACAACCAGATGTTCAAAACATCCTTACTGAAGTATCTCAAAATATGCATGGATCTCTCTGTAGCATCATGTTTACATGACATCAAAATAACAGCAGAACAGGGACTAAAATCAGTAACATCATGATGCCTAGTTTGCATGCTTGTTCTAGTCACCACATTGATCACAAAAATACATGGTAAGCACCTCTGTAAATAAGACATAGCATAGATCAAAACACATGTAGCCATAAACCTCATAGGATGCACACATCAATCATGGCAAAAATGACAAAAGAGCATGTAATAACAGATTCAGCAGATTAACATCATGAAGCACTCTTGCAACGATGATTCAGGCATCAAGATGAGCTTAAATGAACATGATGCGATGGAATGAAATGAAGTACTCGTTGAGACAAACAATTTGACATATTACACGCACAAAACGGAGCTACGGATGCAAAGATGTGATGCGATGAACAGGGCATGATAATGTCAAAATACTTCAGGACTTGGATGAAAAAAACGGGGTCAACCTCATCTGGATCTGAAACGGGCTCGCCGGAGTAGTCGCCGGAGCTCGCGAGGGGAGGCGGACGGAGTTGGGAGTCATCGGATCCGGCCCACCCGTGGCCGGATCTGGCCGGGGCGAAGGCGAGGAGGCGTGGGAGAGGCGGCAGGGAGCCGGGGCGATGTGGGGCCGGCGGCGCGCGGGGTTTGAGGTTTGCCGGCCGGAGTTCGGGAGCCGGCGGGGTCGGGCGGTGGAGGCGAGGCCCCGGCGGCGAGGCGCGGGGTCGCGGGCGCGGCCCCGGGCTGGATCCGCGATGGAGACGACGGAGGGAGGCGCCGGAGGTGGACGG
>NC_057795.1:89951959-89959123 GCF_018294505.1 Triticum aestivum | reverse complement strand
GGGCCGGCGCGGAGGGCGGCGGCGGCGCGCCAGGTGTCGACGTGCGGTTGGCCGGGGGTGGCAAGGCGGACATGTCCGGCGGGGAAGCGAACATGTCCGGCGGCGCGAGGGGAGCGGCGCTAGGGTTAGGGTAGAATGACCCGAAAATTTCGGGGGAGGTCTAGTTTTATAGGCAGAGGGAGCTACGAGACTCCAAATGAGGAGCGGTTTTCGCCCACACGATCGTGATCGAACGACCGAGAGCATGGAGGGGGGTTTGCTGGGTTTTGGGCCACTTTGGAAGGGTGTTGGGCTGCAAAGAGAAAGGTGGGTTTCGGGCTACGCGGTTAACCGTTGGAGTATCAAACGACCTCCAAATGGCACGAAACTTGACAGGCGGTCTACCGGTGGTATACCAAGGCCGCTTGGGAAGACTCGGTCCATTTCGAGAAAGTTTAACACCCGCACACAACATGAGACAAAAGGGGAACGCCGGAGGGCATAGGAGTGCCGGATTGCAAAACGGGCAACGGGGAAAATACTTGGATACATGAAACGAACACGTATGCAAAATGAAATGCACATGATGACATGATAAAATGCAACACACAAGCAAATGACATGGCAACGACGGCGAATAACTGGCGGACACCTGGCGCAACGAAACCGGGGCATTACAACACTCCTCCACTAACAAGAGATCTCATCCCGAGATCTTAGGACCGAGATAGAAGGGAAAAGGAAAAGGTGAAACAAGAACTCAAGAGAATAAGCGAAGAATCGAGAGCACTCGAGAATAAGAGAGGAACGACGAGAATGACGAGAATCAAAAGCTCACAGAATCAGATAGACTATGAAACCACTACGGTTAGAACAAGATAAGAAACGAATAAGACTGAAATGATTTAGGCAGAAATCTGACTGAACATGGAAAGAATAGAACATGAACTTGAGAAGATGGGATAAAACTTGACGACATAAACAACGCAATGCCTCCGGAAGAATTGAAAGAATTTGAATGAAAAAACTTAGAAGGAAGGGTTGAACGGAGTTGTTGAGAAAATCAACAACGAAAGAATAAGCTTGTTGTGGACTTATAGGTAACATCTCAAGATCATAAGGTGATAACCGGCCACAAACGGAAATGATTTGGGTAGCTGAGAAGAACGAAGAAATGCGGAACTCCACTTCAAAAGAATATGGAGAATTAATTGCACTTTGAGATGCAAGGAGGAAGATACTAGAACTCCTTGAACAAAATCTTGATGAACTCTGGAAGAATGAAATAAATCAAGAAGAACCACCATGAAGAACTCCGGTGACAAAAGGATGATGAGATAGAATGAAGGATGAAAGAATAAGATGAGCCTTGCGATGATTTAGATGGAGGTTCCGACAAAATAGTCGAGGAAAAATTTTAACTCCGGAAAAGATAAAATGAAAACACTTGGAACTAGAATTTATTCATCAAGAACAAACTCCAAAGGAAGGGATTACTCACTTGGATGAAATAAGAATAAGATTTATGTTATGCTTATCCTTCATCAAATTAAATTGATGACAAGCAATGAATTTGGCATACTACTTATTCTTCTTGAAAAAGATTGAGAAGTGACATATCCCAAACGTGAGACGGTCTTCATGAACCCCCGGTAGGATTGAAAAGAACGAAAGGATTAAAATGATACTGAATGAAAATGAATCTTGAACGAATCACCGTAAGAATTTGAAAATGACTGATGAAAGAGAAAGAATCACCGGGAAGAAACAATATGTTTGGGGGGGATTTAGATGCAAAAGAACAAATAGATCAAGAGCTGATTAAAGAACACTTGAACGAAGCACCGGGATAATTAGAGAACGAAAACTGGAATGATGGCCTCCAGTGAAAAGAAACGGGAAAACAACTCCTGACATACTCCAGATGGTTGAGAAAAGGAATATCTGACAAATGGAATAATTCGAGAGGATAATAAGAAGCTAGAACAACGAATCTTCGAGAGAACGGACAAGATTTAGAGGAAAAACTCTTCTTCGGTCTTCAAATGATGACGAGAAACACCACCGAAATTGTTGAGAAACTCCGGAATAATGAAAAAGAGGAAAGGTAGAACCCGAGATGAAAAGAATTTGAAAGCGATCTTGGAGATGGCATCTGACTGATGAAATTCATTCTTACGTCAAACTTCGGAAAGGATTCGAGAATAGCTCCGGGAAATTAGAAGAGTCAGGTAAGATCCTGGGAAAGACCTGTGGGTTAGGGCCCACTGAAGAGATAACACCGTTGAAAAGGATTGAAGAACAGATAGATGAAGCATCGGAACAATTGAAATAATTGAATGAGGTGACAACCTCGAATTAATTGGAACACTGACGAATCTCCTGAGATGTCTTGAACACTCCGGAAGGATAAACTGGCGAGAGGCAAATGAACAGGTAAAACACTTGAGCCGAGGGAAAGACTATGATAACTACCGAAAACTTGAATTGAAACCACCGGAGAAGAAAAGAGATGAAGAATGTCAAACGAGATGAGAATTCACCGGTTGAAATAATTGACGAAGGACTGAAGAGACTCCGCACGAATGGAATTAATGCTCGAAAGAGATTCAAGCTCCGGGAAGAAGAGGGTGGGAGGGCGGCAAAACAAAGGTAACTTGGAAAGGAGAACCAATGAATATCTTGAAGAGGAAACACCAGTTGAAATCATTGAGGAAAGAAGGCAAAGACTTCGCACGAGTAGGATGGATACTCGATTACGGACTCTGGTTCTGAGGAGAAAAAGGGTGAGCGGGTGGGAAAGAAACAACTGAGGATTGAACTCGAAGAAGAAGGGGCTCGAGTCGACTTGACGAGAAATGCACCGGATAAAAAGAGCTGAGAACCAACGACCGGAAAAAACCAACTGCGTGATCCTAAGGAAAAATTTGAAGGGGAAGAGAAGTAATTCAAAACACCTACGTCAAGATTCCTTACCAGAGCGACGAAGGGGCTGAGGAGTAACAAGAATTCCTACTGTCCGATATAACTAGACTCCGAAAATAATTTTCTTCTAGACTCAACAACGGCCAAACTACACGATCAATCAAGGGGGCTCCTAGGGTCGGTCGAGGCTCTGATACCAACTTGTCACGCCCAAGATGCGACCCTATCCTAAAGAGACTCGAAGGTCCCACCAAGGATAGAAGCGCATCTTGAAGACGCTTTTGCAAGGTGGATATCATTACATCAACATTACATAATAGATGGGGATACATACATAAGGCATACAATGCCACACGAATACAACAATACATCATACATAAGAGCAACATCCGACTACAGATGAAACACAAACAGAAGCTCAAATGACATCCACCCTGCTAGACCCAGGTTGTCGACCTGGAACCTATCCCCTAATCGAAGAAGCAGAAGAAGAACTCAACGCAAGCAAGCATCGCTCTCGCGTCATGATCATCGCATAACCTGTACCTGCAACTGTTGTTGTAGTAATCTGTGAGCCACGAGGACTCAGCAATCCCATTAGCATGGGTATCAAGACTAGCAAAGCTTAATAGGAAAGGAAGGGGTAAAGTGGTGAGGTCGCAACAGCGACTAAGCATATATGGTGGCTAACATACGCAAATAAGAGCGAGAAGAGAGCAAAAGGAACGGTCGTGAAGCTAGCAATGATCAAGAAGTGATCCTAAACTCCTACTTACGTCAAACATAACCCAAAGACCGTGTTCACTTCCTGGACTCCGCCGAGAAGAGACCATCACGGCTACACAGGCGGTTGATGCGTTTTAATTCGGATCAGGTGTCAAGTTATCTACAACCAGACATTAACAAATTCCCATCTGCCTATAACCGCAGGCACGGCTTTCGAAAGATTATACCCTGCAGGGGTGTCCCAACTTAGCCCATGATAAGCTCTCGCGATCAACGAAGGATATACCTTCTCCCAAGAAGACCCGATCAGACTCGGAATCCCGGTTTACAAGACATTTCGACAATGGTAAAACAAGACCAGCAAGACCGCCCGATGCGCCGACAATCCCGATAGGAGCTGCACATATCTCGTTCTTAGGGCAACACCGGATAAGCGAAGCGTACAAGAACCAACGTAACCCAAGTTGCCAAGGAATGGTCCCGCACGGTGCTCTAGTTTGGACCAACACTTAGACAAGCATTGGCCCGGGGGGGCTGTAATAAAGATGACCCTTGGGTTAATTACTCCCAAGCGAAATATAGGTGGTGGTGAGGCAAATGGTAAAACCATTGTTGGGCCTTGTTGGAGGAGTTTTATTCAAAGTGAACTATCAAGGGGGTCCCATAAATCACACTACTGCGTAAGGAACACAAAATCCGGGAACATAACACCGGTATGACGGAAACTAGGGCGGCAAGAGTGGAACAAAACACCAGGCATAAGGCCGAGCCTTCCACCCTTTACCAAGTATATAGATGCATTAATAATAATATAAGAGATATTGTGATATCCCAACCAAAATCCTGTCCACCATGGAGCAATCTTCAACTTCACCTGCAACTAACAACGCTATAAGAGGGGCTGAGCAAAGCGGTAACATAGCCAAGCATTGGTTTGCTAGGAAGGGTGTCAAAGGTTAGAGGTTCATGGCAATTTGGGAGGCTTGAAGAGCAACAGATAGGTAACGCAGCAAAGAGATAGAACGAAGCAACTAGCATAGCAATGATAGTAATGAGATCCAGGGTAGCGGCCATCTTGCCTGAAATCCCGCAAGGAAGAAGAACGAGTCCATGAAGAAGATGAAGCCACGAAGACAAACCAAGCGTAGACGAACGAATCCTCACGATCGCAACGATACGGGAACTATCGAAAAGAAGCACACAACAAAGTAAAAACACCACACATGAACAAGGCATGATGCACAACAAGCATGATGCATGACACGGCTACATGAAGCTACTCATGGCAAGGGATGATGCAAACAAGAGCAACACATCAAGGCAAGTTTAAATGAGGCCGGAAACAACATCTAACAATTCTGGTAAGTCCTCATATGCATATTTCGAAATTGGTCCAGGTCTGAATAAACATTATGTTCAAGTTGTTAAACAGCAAGTTAAGATGCACGAAGATGATCTACACGAGATTCTAGTCAAGTTACATATAAAGATCATTTAGTTCGGAGCTGCGTCCTAGAAGATATGAGCAAAAGAAGTTAAACATGGCATTGATGCAAAATGCATACAAACATCAAGCAAACACCTCAAAACAAGGATGCAGCATGATAATATGAAACTACATGCAAAATCAAGCAAGTTTCATATAGAGCACACTCAAAATGGAGCAACGGTTCAACACACACACATGAAACAAGTTTAAAGGACAAGCTGTCCAAAACAGCAACTAGGCATAGCATCAAAACAACATGCTATAGGACCTCAACAAGAAAACAAAAGGCATGGGCATGATGTACAGGTAAGGCATAACAAAACATGAACACTGAGCTATCTCCAGAAATCACTAGAACATGCTCAAACACACATGTCAAGACTGCAAGTAATAACAATTCAGACTTTGCAGAAAATAACATCAGGTTGCAATGTTTAGAGCTATCAAACAACATGTTACAGGAATTTAACATGGCCAACAAAGGCATGGAATGAATCTACTAAATGCATAGAACAAGAGTCCCTTACTGACTATGAGCCAAAAAGGAACAGAAAATATGATGGCACCCATGTAAACATGGCAAGTTATAATACAGATTCAAACATGGCAGAAACAAAATTATGAAGGCATGTTGATGAGCTTGTACCACTCCCCACAGAGCAATACATGGCATGGCAAGGCAACCGACGGTAATAAGACATATTTGTGAAGCTAAGCATGGCAAGAGCAAGTTCATAGAGTGCATGGATCACTAGCAAAACACATGGCAACAACTGAACTTAATGTTAACAGGCTGACAACAACAGTATGAAGCAAATTTGGAGCAAGATATGAACAAGCTAAAGAAAGCTATAAATGCAACCAGGGGCATGGATAGATAGAGCATGACATGTAGAAGAAAACACCCTTAGTGAACATCTCCAGATTATGCATAGAATGATTTGTAGCAGCAGGTTTACATAGCATCACGAAATAACAGATTCAGCCTAGCAAAACAGGAACAACAAGTACCCTACTAAACAAGCTCGATTCACTCACCACAAGTCATTGCATGACAAGATAAGCATAGCATCAGCAAGAAGACATGTTTATGAAGCTCACTAAAGCAAGAACAAGTTCATAGCATGCAAGGATCAACTATAACAACCTTGGCAAAATTGAATAACATGTAAACAATCTGCCAGGAAACATTTTGAAGCAAAGGTAGAGCAAGCAAATGACATGCTAGACTACTCCATAATTGCAACCAAGGGCATTAATGGATAGAGAACAACCATATGTTCAAAACATCCTTACTGAAGTATCTCAAAATATGCATGGATCTCTCTGTAGCATCATGTTTACATGGCATCAAAATAACAGTAGAACAGGGACTAAAATCAGTAACATCACGATGCCTAGTTTGCATGCTTGTGCTAGTAACCACATTGATCACAAAAATACATGGTAAGCACCTCTGTAAATAAGACATAGCATAGTTCAAAACACATGTAGACATCAACCTCATAGGATGCACACATCAATCATGGCAAAAATGACAAAAAAGCATGTAATAACAGATTCAGCAGATTAACATCATGAAGCACTCTTGCAACAATTATTCAGGCATCAAGATGAGCTCAAATGAACATGATGCAATGGAATGAAATGAAGTACTCGTTGAGATGAACAATTTGACATATTACACGCACAAAACTGAGCTACGGATGCAGAGATGTGATGCGATGAACAGGGAATGATAATGTCAAAATACTTCGGGACTTGGACGAAAAAAACGGGGTCAACCTCATCTGGATCTGAAACGGGCTCGCCGGAGTAGTCGCCGGAGCTCGCGAGGGGAGGCGGCCGGAGTTGGGAGTCGTCGGATCCGGCCCTCCCGCGGCCAGATCTGGCCGGGGCGAAGGCGAGGAGGCGCGGGAGAGGCGGCAGGGAGCCGGGGCAACGTGGGGCCGGCGGCGCCCGGGGTTTGAGGTTTGCCGGCCGGAGTTTGGGAGCCGGCGGGTTCGGGCGGTGGAGGCGAGGCCCCGGCGGTGAGGCGCGCGGTC